>NW_024081259.1:1141379-1185206 GCF_003009895.1 Hyaena hyaena | reverse complement strand
TTTCAGAGTCTGTGTCTCCCTCTCTCTCTGACCCTCCCCTGCTCACGCTGTCTCTCTCTCTCCGCTACAAAAAAAAAAAAAAAAGAAAAGAATTGGTAGTTGACTTCAAGAGACACATATTTAAGTGAGACCCTCCAGGGGTCACCTGCCTGCCATGACCATGACTGAGACATCTGTCTTCCAAGCTAGTATCATCTCCAGAGCTGGCCTTTTCTGGAGACATGGGAGTACATGTATCCTGGTACCCAGAGATGGATTTCTTGAGCTATGCTAAATAGGCACCACTTTTATTTTGTCACCAATCAAGTTAAGACTTATAAAGATCTATAAACCCAAGAGATTTGTGAGTGTATCTTCATCTCACTGCTCTCAAAAGTAACTACCCTTTTTGCAAGGAGCCCTTGGAACAGCACTATGGAGTAAGGGTGGATGGAAGGATGGATGAAAACTTATCTCATTATACCACCAATAAAAGCAGCATAGTGATACAGGTATATATAGAGAAATAAAGATAATCTTAAAAAGATATAAAGATGAATATAATTAGTGGCTACAAGTCAAATAATATTTTCAATTCCAATAATCAAGTTCTTATTTATGTTTCTCTTTAGGAAAGTATCCATTTCAATTTGAGAATACCTATACCTTAATTTTAATTATAAATAAAGCAGTATGTTGTTTCATTTCCTAATGATGAAGGCAACATTTTTATAAAGAACTTGTGAATTTCAGATATTACATGAATATCTTGGGGTGATAATGAAATAGGCCATCTTAATTAAAATGCATTGTTAACTAGGCCAAGAAGATGATGAATGCATCAGTATTCATCTTCCTTCCTTTTACCATATAGGTGGATTTTACCAAGATATATACCACCTATAGATAAGACTTTGAGGTCTTGTTAAAACAAAACAAAACAAAACAAAATAAAACAAACAAAAAGAACCATTATGTAACTGCAAACATTCTAGTCTGGGCTCCTAAAAGGTTGTTCTGAGACTTCACCAATTTCCCCTCACAGTTTCACCCGTGATCTCATTCCACAGACATGTGTACTGGCTGCTTCAGGAAAAGCATGGTTTGAATTTCTAACCTATTTTTCTTTGTTGGTTTAATTCAATTTCATCTGTTGATGAAACCCTCAGATTTAAATTACTTGATTTTCATTATGCATAAAATGCTAGCCACTCTTGCTGAATACCTTATTTGAGAGCAAGATGAAGTTCAAAACACAGGAAAGATGGCGCAGGAGAGGAGGAGCTAGTTTGGAATGGAACAAACTATCGCTCAGTGCAATAAAGTTTTATCATGTGTTCAAAAGAGATATTAGTGAAGTTCAATTAGTTCAAAAGTCTTTTTTTTTTGAAAGTGTTGTATCTTTCAAATTATTGATGAGGTGATAAAGGTATCTTCATCATACTAAGTTAACTCATTGAGTTAGAAGTTTGAATATCTATGTTCAATACAGTTATTCCTGGTCTTTATAAAATTAGGCTTGAGTTGAGATTTTCTATAAATGGTTTCACCCTTTGTTTGGATTTTTAGAGGATGCATAAAACAGGTCTACTGATTTTCAAAAGAGTGGTGCATCACTGGGGAGTTAGAAAATGCAAACAGCTCAGGATTACTTCTCAGAAAGAACATTAGAGGAATTGTAATTAGCTGAGTACAGAGTTGAGCTCATTACACATACAGTATGTATGTATATGTCTCCCTCTCTCTCTTTCTTTCTTTCCCTCCCTCCTATATCTACCAATTTCCTTATAGCTTCTATCTTCATAATCTATCATCTATTTTTACCTATTTTTATCTACCATCTATTAATCTTCTATCATATATATAATATATATTAATCTATTTTATCTATATACCATCTATTTATTATCTACCTACGATCTATCTTCCTAGCATCTTTATCTATCATCTATCTACCCATCAGTCCATCCATCCATCCATTCATCTATCGATCCACCCACCTACGTAGGTATTTATATATCTGTCTATATCAATCCAGCCTGCTGTTCCTGAAACCTTCTTTATCTTTTCAGAGGGGACGGTAACATGCAGGTGACAATAAACCAATAATGTCCTCAAATAAAACTCAACAGCTTTTTCATTACCTGTTTTCATAACAGTTGGAGGCCTACATTCTTATTCAGTTCTTTCTCACTTTTGCCCTCTGGAGCATAGGTGTGTGAAGACCAAACACAAGATATAATTTATCTTTCAACTTGGGGAGCAAGGACACATTTGGGAGTGAAAGGAGACACCTTTAACAATTCAACAGGGCAAATGGCATAAACCAGCAGAGTCCCAAGAAAACAGGGATCCAAGATCATGTCCAAGACCCACTTACATTTAAAATCTAACTGCATTTCACTGTCAAACAGTTTACTTTTATTCACAAATCATAGACTTCTTTGCATGTTTATAGCACTTTCCAATTTGGAAGATTAGCTGACTTTATGTTTACTTCAGGACAGCCAGCCAATATGGCCCCTAGATTTATAAGGGTTCGCTCTGAGCTCACAGGTGTCTTATTTGGTAATAATAAGAAATATTTATGACCTTTTCTGTCAAAAGTGGCAAGTTATTACCTGTAAATTGCCAGATGCATTGTTTAAAGTTTCCAGATGGATCAGTGTTCAGCTGCTCTTACTATAATTTCATGGTATGTGCTGTCCTATCGTTCTTGAGAAATAGTCTCTTCCAGGTGGTAGTTTCTCATTCCCAAGTAATAGTAACATTTCATGCAAGCCAATGTATGGTTTATTATAAGAGTACCATTGTGCTCAAGACTGAAGAAAATGCCACAAATACCTTGGCCAATGGACCCATTTTTGCCTTAAGAACTGAATGAGCTAGGTCAAAAACTGATGTTCAAAACTGGTTTTATGCCATCATCCCTCATCACTTGAAGGCAATGCAAAATTAGACACTGAAGTTGAGTATCATGACTATTGGCTGGTTCCTTCTCACTATTCAGTTCTCAACTCTAGCAACATCTTGTCAGAGCAGAGTGTGCCAGAAAAGAGACATCCCCATTTAATTTCAAATATAAAATTCTTTCTAGTCCCACAAGTATCATTTCCTAAAATAATCTAAGACCCATGAAAGCTGTGAATGGGGTGGGGAGGTAGGTCTGGGACCTTATTCGCTTAGTTCAAGTTATTTGTCTAGTTCAAGAAAGTCAATATTTATGTGGTAAATAACAAAATGAATGTGCTTGCAAAAATTCAGGAGCTTGCTTACTTCAACAGACATTTCACTTTCCATTATGCCTGGATGGCCATGAGAACTTTATATAAAAATTTACCCCTTTGATGTGGCTTTTCTTCTTTTATTTCAATTAAATAGATCACTGAGATACTAAGATTCTGGATGGTGGCTTTGAGAGCTAAGCCAGAATCCTATCTTAAAAATTTGGTGACTGTAAGAGCCAAACATCAAAATGGCAGCCAACCCATGGCCCTCTTGGAAGAGAATCTGCTGCAACTATTGACCCAGCCACCTGACCACAGTTGACTGGACAGTAATGACATGAAGCTCAAAAAGGAACTCATGTATACATTTTCCAGGGGACTTTCTTACAGTATAATTCCAAAGCGCTTCCCAAATATGATGGTAGTTAAATAAAAACTTAGGGGAAATGGATGAATTGGCTTAAGCAGAAGAATAAACAAGAAAAGTTACTTGATAACTGATAGATGCAGGCAAAGAACAGTGAAATTCTGCTGCTAGAGGCTTACGAAATAATCCCTTCAGCCAAACTTCCAAGGATCCTGGACACTTACAATGAGGCACAGTTATCCTGTGGCTCCCATTCTTTTTCAGAGGCCTGAGCCCTGTGGTCCTGATGTGTCCTTACAAACAACTTTATAATGGTGAAATAACTTGAGTGAGTCTGTTCCCCATAAGCAGAACACTGTATGATCCCAAGTAAGGGCAAACCTTCTCCCCTAAATATTCTATTTGACTTAAAAAATACTTGGCTTGCATGTAAAAATTGACCTGGGAGATGTTAGGTGAAATCACAACATTTTAAATGAGGTTTAAGTATTGTCAAGATGGCTCAAAGGTGACACCCAATCTGGGTTTCCTATTGGGGAAGTGGGTGGTCATTGTTACTGCCCAAATTCAGCCAATGAACCAAGAAAAGGACACCAGTTTCTACCACCCCACTATTTCCTCTTCTGCTTTCTTGCCTCCTTTTCCCCTCCTCTTTCCCTTTTTGTTCTTCTGATACTTGTTAATCATCTTTATCTCCTCCTTCTTCTTCTTCCCTCTTCCCTCTCTCTAGCTCTCCCTTTGTGGTTCTACCTTATCAGAATACTGTTACTATTTCCCAGTCAACAGCATTAGTGATCAGCGTAATCTGATCACTATAAATTATAAATTAATAATATTTAAATATAAATTAATGCATAAATCAGAGGCTACTATTTGCACAAATATTGAACCTAGACAATGCTATCAACAAATGTTACATGCAAGATTTGCTGCAGGACATTTCATACTGAGGAAACTGACTACATATGATGTGTATGGATGTGTTTCAGGTAAAGCTTTCTTGTTGTCAGTATGACGATATGTACTTTATGTATTGTACTTATTGTCAATAACTACTGGATGTTAATTACAAAGGTAATGAACTGAATTGGTAATCATTTATTTTTAACAAGCATATCTTTGGTCTTTAATAGTAGACCTGAAACAGCTTAATGCAATACATTTGCAAACAAGATCATCATGTTTCTGATTTGTAGACATGTATAAGAAATTACTTTTTAAAGAGAAATACTTCAAAGGCATATGACAACCACTGTATTTTATTGCCATTGTTTTATCATTATAATTACAAGACTAAAAATTCACCACGAACAAGACTTGCAAATATATCTTTGAACTGTATCTCTTAACGGTAAATAACACTAATTAATTTTGAGGTACATTAGTATATGACTTAAACCTCAATCTAGAAATTTACTTTTGTGCAATTAAAATGAACTAATTCGTAAAGAATCATTCAAAAATTTTATATAAAAATGAATCTCCTACAGGTTGTATGTTCAGGTTAATTAAAAATGGTTTATTCCATTTCTGAGTTAATTACTGAAACTTAGAATCCATAAAGGGACATAATGGAAGGAATGCTTTGTTGTCTATGACCTTCTAAATCCATGGTGAATTCATGAAATGTATGTCTGCCCATGGGATACACAATTAAAATAATCACACGAAGGGCTTTTTAGCCAATTAAATAGAAAATGAATGGTCTCTCCTTAATTTATTTCTTTGGGGAAAAGATATTCACTAAATTTTATTCTTTGAGTTATTATTTGTCAGACAGTTTCCAAGTTTCGCTTTTCTGCTAGCATTATGCTGACTAAACCAGTCATTCGCAGTAGCAAGCATCAATATAAAAGTTGAGGTAGGCTCCATTTCATTCAAGCATTTAATTTCAAAAGTTGGATTGGACTGTACTTGCAAGAAACACTGTACCACTGGGTGTTACTGCTCTCATTTAAACTAAAAAGAACCTGTGATTCTAAGTTCCTTCAATTCAGAAGGTGTCAGTTCCTTTTAAAGCCAAGCCCTGTATTTTAACCCCTTTGAGCTCTGTCCATCTGCAATCAGTGCTAGGGTTGTGTGATGAGCAACCATAGCGGTCTGCCTCTGCATTTTTCCAGATCAGCCCATACTTATCCTCTCCATTATTCCTTTGCCTCCCAAATGCCCTGTAAGAGAATGGAGCAATCTTTTGAAAAATACAAATCAGATTTGCTAACTATTTAAAACCTTCCGAAGACTTCTCATTAAAATTAGAAAGAATACTAAGTCTTTCTAGCACATATTACGACCCCATGCCATCTATGCCTGCTTATTTGTTCAGCTTCATCTTCTACAGACCTCTTCCAAGTTCATTCAGGGGGCTCTGGCCACAGTAGGTGTCACTTGAACTTACTGAGCATTTTCCTGGCTTAGGGTACCTTGTATTTGTTAGTGCTTCTATCTGGCTGACTCTCCATGTTTGCTTTGCTGATTTCCTCTTAATCACTTAGGTCTTAGCTCAAATGTTACTTTTTCAGAAGGATCGTCTCTAAATTCTTTATTTGAACCTCAACTCCGGCAGTTTCTACTTCAGTAGCTCATTTAATTTTAATTAATGTTTGCATATGCTGCTACCTCTCTCCTACATGTTTTTTTGATTACTTGTGTTTTGATTTCTCCATCCCCTTACAAGTGTATATGGTCCATAAGGGCAAAATTGGTTAGTAGTCCATGAATTCATGAAGATAAAAATAAATTCTCATGTTCTAGAATTTTTACAATTTTTGATGTTTCTTTCTTTAACTCCTTACATCACTGTCAGTTCTTCAGGTTCCCTTCTTGGCAATCTAGTTTAGGCCTATTCTCTGTGCACCTGACTCTGACATCTCTCTATGTCTATAACCTCGACTCACTGTATCCCAGTTAAGGATAAAGGTATCCTTGGTATATGACTTTATGGCATGGAAACCTTAACAGAATGATCCAATTCTCACAGAATCTCAACTGAAATGGAGAGGGAGAATTGATTTCTTTGTAATTAATTTTATTGATCCAAAAAAGTAAACTAGGATCTATCAAGGTACATTTGCTTTTTGTGTGGGAAGCACACAGTTATAAACCCTCTACTGGAGCCACCTTATAAAGGCTTGCAAAAGCCAATTGTTAAATGTTCAGGAATTTTGAGAGCCACTTGTTAAAGTCACATGGTAGAAGCATTTATATCTCAAACACTGGCAAATGTGACATAAAGGAGCCTTTTCCTCCTCCATTTATCAGCCATTTATCAGTCCTCCAGCAAATACCTTATTCTTTTTATGACTATCTTTTCATGATTTTTTGCATCGTGAAGGCAAACTCACTCTTTCCATAATGATGTAGGCAATGGGACTTCTGTTTGTTGAAGACATGTCTAAAGGTCATATAGCCTAAAAATCTGATCTTTTATCCTTACAAAGTTCAGGAATCATTTTTAAAAACACCTAAACCTTCTTGTACTGATAAGGCACAGAAGGAGAATGAGTCAATGTCCACTTTTATACTAATCATACAGGATCACCTTTGGTGCTTTTTGATACCCTGCTCTGACCATGAAGGATTGAAACAAGCACAAGTCATGTAAAGTCGGAGACCTATGATGTGAGCCATCAATTCTTGAAGCTCAAACCAAGCAGATCAGCAATAGGCTGACAATCTCCCATAACCAATACCCTCTTCAGCATTTTCATAACTCTGAGCTTTTGGGTCACTCAGAATTCTTCTTTGTCCAATGAGTGTTGGTATGTGATGGCAGGTGTGGAGCTAGGGGATTGTCATGGTGCATAACAGCCATAGGAAGAACTAGAGTGGCCCACCTCTAATTGGGAAGAGAATTTCAAGTTTCAAGGGAGACCTCCAGCCCTATATCCCCTCGAGTGTAGAAAGAATCAAGGCCAGTAAGCTAGCCATCCTCAGCCTATCTCCTTTTCACAAAACCAGGTCCTCATAAATCATTCTTACTATTAAGGGCTGCTATAATTTATGGGCATTAATTCCCACTTTTCCATATGTGGGACTAAAAATGATCTAGTCCAGCACATGGTGTCCAGTCTAAACATCCTACCATTGCCGTGACGGTGACCCAGCCTATCAGTGCAAATGAATGGGGATCTGACTTGAGCAGGGACCTCAGGACTTCTTGAGGAATGTACCCCAGGTCCACAGTAGCACAGAAGCTGGATGTTGCTTTGGGCATTTCTCCCTTTTCCCAAGGACTCCACGCACTGATATTTTCCCTTCTATGTTCCTGAAGGAGAGTGTAATTGATTCCATCTGAGAAGATGCCTGCCAGCAGAAATCAAAGCTTGAGGCACTGTGATTCTGGTCATTCTGTACGGCTATTACTATAATGAGTGACTGGCTCTGAGAACAAATATCATTTCATGTGTGTTTTCCTTCACCCAAACACACACCCACATTTAGGGAGCATGTGATGGCCTATCTTCTCATCCTTACCCTCATTTGAATGTCACAGAGTCCTTATCAGAAAGGAGGTGCTCAATAAACTTGGGTGAGTAGATAAATGCCTTTTTCTCAAAGGAAATGGGAGACCCACCTTTTTCTTTTCTTTCTATCCTTTTTTTTAAAAGTAGATCATTAGCACTGTCTCTGAAACAAAAGTGGTGGAAGTTCATCTGATTAGTATCCTTAGAATGTGAAAATGTATCTGGCCTTTTCCCTAGAAGGCTCTTTTTTTTAATGTTTTATTTACTTTTGAGACACAGAGAGACAGAGCATGAGAAGGTGAGAGGCAGAGAGACAGGGAAATACAGAATCCGAAACAGGCTCCAGACTCTGAGCTGTCAGCACATAGCCTGACACGGTGCCCGAACCCACGAACTGTGAGATCATGACCTGAGCCGAAGTCTGATGCTTAACCGACTGAGCCACCCAGGTGCCCCAAGGCTCTTTCTTAAAACATAGGCAAATACAGTTGAATGTGCTTATCACCTTGTACTTTGACCTGGGTAATTGTGGACTTGTCTTTCAGCCCACAATAATCTTTGCTGACAAAGGCTAGAGATTCCAGAGAAACCCAGGGTGAGCTTAAATAGGAAGGAAGGACAATCAAATAAAGGGTAGAGAAAAATCCTGTAACATTCTCAACCTTAATAGGGGTTATGGCCTTAGCTATACAGGGAGCAGACTCATTTGGAATAATTGGGAACTGGAAATTAAGTTTTCACACAGCAAGGGCCAAACAAATCAGCACAGAACCAGAAAACAACCGATTTGGATCCCATCTCTATCCTTCACCAAGCCATGTGTAATTAAGTCAATCATATAAATTATCTAGTTATCATTTGCCTCACCTGTGAAACAGAGACCTTAATATTTGTCAAAGAGATTACAAAAGAAAACTACTTGCAAATCACTCTATAATGTGTTTTAGGAGTTATTCTTTTCTTCACCAATTACTGAGTATAAAAGTCTATAATGTAGCTGCAAACATTATTGTCAGGTATAATTGTATTGTACTTACACACATCGTGCAATGTTGTTGCGATGCTGTTAATGACCATTGTTACTGAGAAGGAGAATGGAACAGTGAAATAGTCTTCACCTCAAGACACACTGAGCTCCTTTTGGATCTACAACCATGACTGTCAGCAGCCAATTTTATCTACAGCTTTCAGCTGGTTTCAGCCTGGAGGGCAGGCCTTAGCAGGAGCTTTCCAGAAGGAACTAGTGGAAACAGCTGTTTACATTTTCTTCCACATTCATTATCCTTGTGAACCTCAGTGCCTTTGCAAGCATTTGGAAACCCAGGCAAGGCACCTGTCTGTCAGTGTAAACACGATGCAACAATTCACGTTTTCCATTCCAAGCCAAAATGGCAGGAAAAACCTGTCCACGCACTGAAAAGGTGAGAGAATAACTCTTAACAGTTTCTTTGGAGGTTCTACAAGAAAATTAAGTAGGAAGTGGTCCCCACGGCATATCAAAGCCCATGCCAAACCGCACCCACACAGCCCCCTTAGCTCTGCTCTAACTTGAAGAAATCACTTTAAATGTGCTTGATCATCTGCCTACATGTTTCGGATGAAAAATTGTAATGCCTGATATTACAAAGAACACAAAGGATTTTTGCAAGGCCCTCACTGCTTTCTTAATTGAAAACTGGGCTCTGCTCTTTTTCTTAAATGAACTGTGGCTACAAGGGATTCACATGCTTCAAAAAACAACAACAAAAACAACAGTACTTTAAAATCTGGAGGTCTTGTTTCTTCTGTGGGCCTGGGTGTCTACGTTTCAACCAGGTCTGTCTATATTTTGAATAAAGTCAGGGACAGATAACTTCTAAAATACCCTGCCCATCATTTTACACCAAAGTTTTTGGTGGGTTGCCTGCGGAGAATAAAATATGTACCTCAGGTGTCAATCATTAGACTATCTTGGCAAAAGTGGACAGGCAGCTTTCAGTATTTCAAAGGCTGCTGTAGATGAAAACACAATGGAAGTCTTCAAGTGTATCTTACACACTTGGAAAGAGACAGACATATCTACCTTGGGATGGCATTTATTGTGCCAATAATGGACTCATTAGAAAGCTCTAACCCTTGGACAGTTGTTCTAAGGCCAGAAATAGTTCTTCCCAGGTCAGAAGTTAATATCAAAAGAATACACTACACCCTATTTCTGAAATCTGCTGCATACACCCCAAAGATAGTTGCATTCCAGTGTGTGCCTCAAAAACAGGCTTAACAGACACAGGTCAGTAAATTGCAGACATGAACTTAGACTAACCATCTTCTTTCCTGTGTGAGTCCTAGCTATTCCTTCATGATGAAGAATATACGGACTCAGGCTGCAGGACAGGGTCTTTTAAGAGAATAGGAAACCTGTATGAAATAGTTTCTGGTGCATGTGCTATTCTCCACCTCATTCCCTCTTTGCACTTCACCACTGATTTATTTTAGTGCTTGTGAAAAGTAAACACAAATATAAAGAATGATGGGAATTCACTGTATAATTGAGGCCTGGGATTTAATAGAGGGTAGAGTGTACCCACATGTCACATCCTGGCTTCAGCACAGACTAGAAATTGATTTCTCCGCACTGTGTTATGGAGACACATTATTCTGTGCCATGGGATAATTGCAAAGTCATTACTTTGCATTTCCTGCTTGTTTTCTGGTTTATTTCTTGCTCTTAACTGTATACACCTTTTCCTACTCTCTCCCAGCCTGCTCATCTCCCTCTAACCTCTGTTACCTTTCTGACCTGTACTCCCACTTCATATATACCAAGTGTTTAATTATGAGCATGACCCGTGACATGAAAAAGCAACAGGAACAATCATCAACGTTTAATCAACTCCTACATGGCCTATCTCTTGATCTCTTACTCGCTGAAACCATTTTAAAAGGTATCCTTAAAAGCCAAGATTAAGGTAACTTGTGTGTGTGTTCTTTAGGTACATTTTGCTGCATTCTAAAATCTCATAAAATCTTCAAAACTAAAAAACAAGGACTCAAAGCTCATGGTGTAATGTCGTGAGCAACACAACCAACATTTTAAAGGAGAAAGAAGAATAAATAAAGGAGAAAGAACAAAAGGTGAATAAACACACACACACACACACACACACACACACACATACACACACACCTGTTTTGAATTATTATAGAAATACCTTGGTAAAAGTCTAACTACACAGTTTTGAGAATTATAACAGTAATGGCAACTTTAGATCATAATGGTCTACAGCGGAACAGAGAATGTGAGCTCATCCAAGACCGGGCATGGTGTAATCATACATTCAGCTCATACCTCAGGGCACTTTGGAACAATTTCAATAGCCTCACCCTCCTGAGCACAGATATCATCTTAATCCATAGTTTAAACAGTCACTTAGAGTAACTTTTATTGAAAAGGCATCATATTACACTGTTGGATATGTATGGAACTATAGGAATCATTCATCTCTAGGGTTTTGGTGTATCTTTACTTCTCTGTCACCCAGAAAAGAGGGATGATTCCGTTCTCTTCTATTATATTTTCATTCACATCTCTTTTCCTCATGCTTCCTGGTGTGGTCTAATCTCTGATCCCACAGGATATATAAACGCAGAATGTGATTTCACCTTTTTTGTTTCCAGTCTAGACAATTTTGTCAAGAATAAAAGGAAATGTGTTACTTTGCAACAATGAGAAAATTCGTATCGAATGAAGTGTCATTTTATAATGTTAAATGGAAAGAGACTGCTTAGTAGCCTCCAAAATAATTTCCGCTCAGAGTAATAGAGCCAATATTAAGTCATGAGCTTTTGTTAATCATATGTGCATCAACAAAGCCCTGGGGGAAGGTTAGACACTTCTAGAAGTTTCATTAAATGATCTTTTCCTTGTCTGGTCCTGACTACAGTTTTCAAAATCCAATTTATCACAATCATCAAATAATATGTACAATAAGGGAATGTGACTTGAATGTTCCTTCTTTGATCCATAAGGAACATTTTAATGTGTATGGGCTCCACTAAATGACCTTCAGTATTAGATGTAGAGATTTTATTTCCTTCCTCTTTATACAAAAAAGGAGCCACCACTCACCCCAAATCCCAGCCATGTCTGTTCTTTTTTCTCTCCTCTTGGGATTCTCGGCAAACAATCAGATAGTTCTAGGAAAGTGTATTATTTACTCAAAAGAAGTGAAAAATTCAGAATTTAAGATAGTTTTACTTAAATGATCAAAGTTAAACTATTTTAGTTTTATTAAAGTAAACAAGTCATGGGGCTGAAAAGTACAGCGTAGGGAATACAGTCAGTAATATTGAAATAACTTTGTATGGTGATAGATTGTAAATACGCTTCCTATGGTAAGCATTTAACAACATATGTACTTGTTGAATCAGTATGTTGTACACTTGAATCTAATATAAAATTGTATATCAACTGTACTTTAATTTTTAAAAAATGCTAAATAAATCAATCAGAGAAAGACAAATACCATATTATTTCACTCGTATGGGGATTTAAGAAACCAAACATATGAACATAGGGAAGAGGGAGAGAGAAAAGGGAAACAAACCACAAGAGATTCTTAACTATAGAGAAAAAAATTGAGGGTTAATGAAGGGAAGGGGGTGGGAGATGGGCTAGATGGGTGACGGGTGCTAGGGATGACACTTATGATAAGCATTGAGTGTTGTATGTAAGTGATGAATCACTGAATTCTACTCTTGAAACCAGTATTGCACTGTATGTTGACTAACTAAAATTTAAATTACAAAAATTAAGTTTCCTTGATCATACATATGTCATTAACATCACTGAATGTGATGGTGTGGACCTGGCTGACTTTGTTCATTTCTAGCAGCAGTTTCTTTCTAACCTCCCTGCCTGAATTCTCAACCCCTGCCTGAACTGACGTCCTCCTTCTGAAAGCGTTGAGAATGATGTCTCCTTTCCTTGTTTAAGAAGGAAGGAGAAGTAACATCCGTGCCACCAGATACCCTTGGCTGTATGTCTCTGAAGTATCCCCTCCCTACCTCAGAGTCTGCTTTATTTCTAGGGACTGTCTGCCTTTCTTTTGTTGACCTCCAGTAGAACTTGATCCCCATGTCTGTGGTCTCAAATGAATGATAGTTAGGGCAAACTGCGAGAAATGACCTCCATGCTGAACCTCAGACTAGTGAAGTCTAATTTTCACTCCTAACTACTACAGTTCCCTCTGGTACAATTTTTCTCTCATGGTTCTCTAAGCTTTGGAAGGTCATCCTAAGGCCAGGCTACTACATGATTACACAAAGTGGAGCAATAATCAACTATTTCCTCTAAGCATTTCACTGATTTTCTCCTCTTAGCTTCAAATCCAATCTGAATGAGAGCTTATAAATTCTCCTCGGACATGCCCACTCAACTTTTGCAATAAATCTCCTCCTTTCCCTGGATTCCCGCCCCCCCCCGCCGCCATTTCCTTCTCTGGCGTAACCCTTAGTTGGATTAGATTTTCCACTTATTTGAAAATCTCTCTCCTCTCCTTTTGTTAAACAAAGCCAAACGTTAGAATATTCTTTCTTCAATTTCTCATTACTTTATGTGGAATCTATTTCTGAGTTCACACACCTTTCCTCAACCCCTAACAATGGCTCCCAACCTATTGTTCCCACCTCTACTACAAAGCAGTACCAAGGATGGGGCACATGTATTTCAGTGTTTTGTTTTGTTTTCAGTTTCTTTCCACTCTCTTTCGGGATAGCCATGATTGTTCTTCTTCTAAAGTATAATCTGCTATGTTCCAATTCTAGTTTAATATGAATACTGGCCAAAAATCTCCACGAAAACATTTTTTGACCTCTTACCCCATTGCTCTTTATCCCTGTCTCATTGTCAGTAAGTATTTTCTCTCTCTCCAATAAGAATTTTCAGAGTTTTCATGACTTCTTTTGTTTTTTTCACATCATCCTTTCTTATCACCCTGTCTCACATTTCCTTCACACAAACATGTTCAGACCCAGGTGCATATATGCACAAGTCAGGAGACAAGGGTGACAATGTTTTTGTTTGTTTGTTTTAGTGTTAACCCATGAACATGAGAGAGAGATGAAAGCGGCAAAGTAAAAGCAGACAAAGAGCAGAAGCACCACATGCAAGACTGAGAATCTGAGTTCATGAAGGAACAACAGGGAGATAAATGTGAAAGAGAGACCCGACAGAGAAAAAGTTGGCTATTTGTCTTATGACAATTATCTTAGGACAACTTAAATAATAAAAGCTAGAGGTATAGCAACCACAACTCAATCTGTACACCCAGCATTAGTAGACTCTTGGAATCCCTCTGCCAACCAGCTGACCTCATGCAGAGATTGTCCACTCTCACATCTATGCCACTTTCAAAGATTGAGCACATATCATCCTTTAAAAAAATTCTTTTTAAAGGTAATAACCCAGAAAAAGGAATTAGAAAATTGCGTTCACCCATCACGTTTTTATGTTGAGCTCAAGCCATGTTACATCATGTTACCTATTATTTATTATAATCATTTGCTAGAAGAACACTTCTCTTTTTCCAAATTAGGAATCTATTCCCTTTGAAGTAGAACTAGTATTTTGAGCCTGCTTAAATGACATCAAATGGACATCTCCACGATATAGGATCTAGGAAAAGGTTAATGAAAAAACTTAATTCCAATTTTACATTAAGCCACAACTATGATTGTCATCCAAGTCATATAAAATTCAGCTTCCAAAGAAATGTGCCCCTGTTCTTTACTTTATGTCAGTATTTTCTTCATTTTCAAGGCTTTATATCACCCCACATCTGCATATATATTGTTTCTTTCCACTTTGTGATTCTTCATTTTCCCTCTGACCAGTTTGTCTTTCTTTGCTCAATCCCATCATTCTGTATTTTTGTCTTCTCCCAAGTCCCAGTGCCAGAGACAGAATCTCTTATGTTGTTAAAGAAAAAAGAAAAAGATCAATATCATTGTTGAAGAAAACCCTAGTAATGCAGTATTATTGGTTTGACCTTTTTCACTTATTAGGCACTCCTTGAAATTACAATCAGATTAAGGGTACCGTATGATTTAGTGATTTCTTTATTTCTTTCTTCTTTTGATTTATTTTTTTACTTGAAGGTGATTATATCTAAAGATACAAATATGTAGCATTGAGAGACCTAATAAATGCAAATATTTTTGAGTCAGAAGAAGATGTATGCTATTCATAGTGGAAATATGGAATTTACAAAAAAAAATGCAATGGCAAGAAGTGAAAGTTTCACAGACAAGGCAGTATAGAATTAGGGATGGACATTTTAGCATAAGGTAATACATCCTTACATGATAAACTGTCCTATTTATTGAGATTGCTTTCCATTTTGTCTCTGGCTTAATTTTGCACCAACAAAATTTAGCACCTCTAGCCCCAGTCCCTCAATGCAATTGCTAATATAAATCACCAAGATACCAAACAGTTTCTGAAAGAGCATCTGCACAGATGAGCAGCTGGGTGTTACTATGGACCTGAAGAGATGAAGAGAAGCCATATTATTTAGACAATCTATATTGTACTACTTAAGATATTTTGACTACTCCTATCTAAATTAGGAATAGCAGAGGACTTAAACTCTCTCGTGTTATTAGTGTCAGTTACCTGATGGCACAGGAGAACTTTAAAGTTAATATGTCCCAGATGTGTTTGTTATTTAACGTAAAAGTAAATTCTACCTCCTTACTCTCTAACTTCCATCATCTCTCTCCTACCCTCTTCTCTTCCTCAAAACACCAGAAAAGATTTGACTATGCTGTCACCACAAATAGCATCCCTGGGGCTTCTAAGAAATTATTATTTTGTTTGTTTTCCACATGTCCATTGGGAATAGACACCCATTTTGGATCAGTGACTGCTCTGCCCTATATCACTGTCACAAGAGTGCCAGCCTCACAGAGAAGAATCCATCTGGAGGATCTTCAGACTTATAACAGAGGGAGAACAACAACAACAACAACAAAATAGAAAACCGTGTTCCCCTTCTTAACTTTTCTGTTTAGAAAGGACACTCATCACTTCTACTCATGAGTCAAATGGCCAACCCTGAATGCGATAGGGTAGGGATGTATATAGTCTTTACCCAGAAAGGGTCATTTTAAGGAAGGGTAACACAATACCTGGCAAAAAAGAAAATAATGGATTCTATCACACATATAATACTTTGATGTATCAAAAACATGTGTTTATAGAATATTTTACATATTTTTGTGTAACTTCAATGTGAACAATGTCAAACATACAACCATACTTTAAGAATTGTGTAGTGAACTCCCATCTACACACCATCTATGTTCTACTATTAACATTATTCTATACTCATTTAATTATGTATCTACTCATGGGTCAACCCTCTTGCCCATCAGAAGTAAATTGAAGACATCAAATTTTATTAGAGTCACCTATTCACTTTAGCCTACATATTTCAACATGCCTATCATTAAACAAGTTCAGTATTCATGTAGTTTTTAAAAAACAAAATTTATATACAATGAGGTATGCAAAGATTAGTATTCATTTGCTTAATTTTTTTAAAATGTTTATTTTTGAGAGAGAGAGAGAGAGCATGAGTGAGAGTGTGAGTGGGGGAGGAGCTGACAGAAGGGGCAGAGGATCCCAAGTGGGTTCCAAGCTGATAGCATGGAGTCCAGTATGGGGCTCAAACTTAGGAATCATGAGATAGTGACCTGAGCCAAAGTCAGAAGCTTAATCGACTGAGCCACTCAGGTGCCCCTCATTTGCTGAATTGTGACAAATATATACAGCATAAGTTCTTTTCACATTATAGGACATTACTGTAATCCCAGGAGTTTCCCTCAGCCCCTATCAGAGTCATTCCCTGCCTCCACCAGTTCCAGAAATAGTCACTCATCAAATTAGTTTTATCAATTCTAGAACTTCACATAAACGGAGTAAGTATATCTTTTCTGTAAGTTCTTTGTTTTCCCACTCAACACTTTTTTAAAATACATCTATGCTTTAATTCCTTTCTTTGTAGTACTAAGTGCTATTTAATTGTTTGAATATTCCACAATTTCATTATTCATTCTCATGTTGATGGATATCTATTTCCAACTTTGGGTAATTATTAACAAAGCTTGTATGAACATTTGTATACAAGTCTTTTGGTCGCTATAGGTTGCTATTTCTTTGGGGTAAATCCTAGGAGGGTTGAATGGTATTTGTTTGTTTATAAGAAACAAGGAAAGAGTTTCCCAAAGTATTTACATTTTTATCTCCTCTGGCAAAGGCAGAAATTTACAGTTACACACCAATAGTCTCACCAATACTTTTTAATTGTTGCCATTCTAATGTCTATGAAGTTGGTCTGCATTGCCATTTTCATTTTCATATCCCAGTTGAATAAACATTGAGAACAATTTCATGAGCTATTGGACATTCCTATCATCTCCTGTGAAGTAATGAATCAAATATTTTGCCCGTTCATTTTAATTGTGTTCTTATTTTTATTATTGAGTTGTATTCTAGAAATAGAGATTTTGTCAGAAATATGTCTCTCAGATATTTTCTCCCTGTATGTTGCATGCCATTTCATTTTCTGAAGGATGTCCTTTGAAATATAGAAATGTTTAAATTTTGAGGAGTCCAACATCACCTCTCCTTATATTTTTAGTGCTTTTTCTGTCCTATCAATAATCTTTGACTATATCAAGGTCACAAAGGTATCTCTAGATGTGGTATACTTATGAATTTAGTTTTAGATCCATGATAAGTTTTTATATATTCTGTGTCTGATTTCACATGAACTCATGGGACATAATTTTCCATATAAATTTCTAGTTGTTCCAGCACTATTTGTTAGTAAAACCATTTTCCTCCATCATGGTACTAGCTTGAAATCAATTGGCCCAATATATGTGAACTTATATCATAATTCTCTGTCTTTACACAAGTATCATATTACCTTAAACTATAGGTTTCATGTACGTACTGAAATAAGGTAGTATGTATTTTCTGAATATGTTCTTAATATTCAGAACTATCTGGGCTGTTCTATGTCCTTTGTATGTCTAGTCTAAGCTTTAGAATCTGCCTGTTGATTTCTCTAAAATACAAACTAACTAAAGAAAAAACAAATAACACACACACACATAGCCCAGCATTATATGGTTTTGGAAGACAATAGGTGACGTTATCTATCAATCTGAAGAGAATGCACACTGTTATATATTAAAGAACATGAAATCGTACTACCCCTTCTATTGAGGTATAGATATGAATTCCTCTCTGTTTCAACCTAGGCTGACATAATCAACTGAATATTGAAGAAGTTACATTGTGCCTTCCATAGTTGGGTCAGAGAAGCCTTACACATTCTACCTAGGTAGCTCCTACCTCAGATGTCTGACTACTTGACATTCTTGCCTTATTCCTAATCACTGGGAGAAAATGTTCAATATTTCTCCATTAAGTATAACAGTAGACATAGCTTTCCATATGTGTTGTTTATTGTGTTTGGCAACAGTTCCACAAAGATTTGCGTATTGTAATTCCAGTAACCTGTAAATATATTATCTATGTGATAAAAGAGATTTTGCAAATGTGATTAAAGATTCTGAGATGTTTAGATTATCCTGAAACATCCAGCTGGGCCCAATATAATCAAAAGGGGTCATTATATGAGAAAGGCAGGAAGAGAGTCAGATAATGAATTTTGAGAATGGAACCATAAATTGTAGCAATTTGCTTTTAAAATGGAGGAAAGAATCACAAGCTGAGGAATGCAAGCAAATGGCCATTAGAAACTGAAAAAGACAAGAGACCCTCTGAAGCCTCTGGAAAAAGTGCAACTCCGTTGACATCTTGATTTTAGACTTTAGCCTTCCTAAACCAGAAGAGAGTACATTTGTATTGTCTTCAGCCACTAAGTCTGTGCTAATTGTCAATTGCAGTAGGGAACTAATTCAGATTAAGAAACAGGAATGTTAATCTAAGAATAACACTGAACACAAATGGTTGATATGAATTTCTTTGTTGTATTCCCAATCTTAGCAGTGAAGTTCTTGCTATTTCATCATTAAGTATAATTTCAGATGTAGGTTTTTCCTATGTATCTTTTATCAAGTTTAGAGAGTTTCCTTCTAACCCCCATTTCTTGACTTCTTTTTTTTTTTTTATGTTTATTTATTTTTGAGAGAGACAGACCACGAGCAAAGAAGGGGCAGAGAGTGAGGAAGACACAGAATCCAAAGCAGGCCCCAGGCTCTGAGCTGTCAGCACAGTGCTCGAACTCACAAACCGTGAGATCATGACCTGAGTCGAAGTTGGATGCCTAACCAACCAGCCACCCATGCGCCTCTTGACTCTTCCTGCATCTATTGAGATGATAATATAATTTTTATTTTATTTTGTTAATGTGGGTTTTATTGAGGTATTTGAGAACTGTGTGTGGAGTAAACTCTCACGAATATCGTTAATATTGTAGCAGTTGTTTTTCCCAATATGGTGTTACTTTAAACTTCCTGATATTTTGAGAAGTTTTACTTCTATATTCACAAAAGATATTGACCTACAACTTTTTTTTTTTTTTAGCATATCTTTATCTGGTTCTCAGGTCAGGTTATACCAGCCTCAGTAAACAAGCTGGAAAACATTTCCTCCTTCTTTATTTTCTGACTTTATGTAAGTTGGGCATTGTTTTCTAAAATGTTTCCAGAATGCACCACTTCAACCTCCCAGTTTTCTTTGTAGAAATGATTATGACCTTAAATTTAGTTTTCAATTAAAGGCCTTTTCAGATTTCTCTCTCTCTCTCTCTCTCTCTCTCTCTCTCTCTCTCTCTGTGTGTGTGTGTGTGTGTGTGTGTGCCCGCGCACATACATTTTAAGTTGTGGTTTTAGAGAAACTTGTCAATTTCATCTAAATTATCAAATGTCTTGTCATCAATTTGGGAAACTCTCTTTTCAGGCTTTGGCACATTCAGGGCTTTCTGAGCACAGACTGCTGGCAGGATGAGGAAAGGGCAAACAATCCTTGGGAGTTATTAATAAATGATAGGCATCTACAGAGACACTCACAGGTTTATCTGTACTTGAGCCAGTTATTTGCATTCCAACATGTAATGAACCTAGGGACTTCCCCACCTCCTTTCAAACGCCTAGATTTTGTTTAACACCTAGAACAAAGGCCATTCTACCTCTCTAGCAGGAGGAAGGTTGGCGATGGCACCAACCATACCATATAAGCGTTGTGCTGTGTTCTAGACCAACCTTCCTCTAAACGGGTGACATCTGCCCTCACCGTGGCACTTTATGATGGATGGGGGGAGGTGGAGAACCTATACTAAGATGCTTTCTGAGTAACCCATTGGTGTCTTCTCTGACCCACAATCCCTATATTTTTGTCAGGAGAGTATGAATAAATGTAGACACAAAAAACCGTTAACAGTATTTCTTCAGAATATTCTCCAGTGTAACTTAGATGTGTTTTTTCTTCTGCTTGTCTTGCTTAGCGTTCACATGTTGAATCTCAAAGTCAATGTGTTTTGTTAACCTGGGAGAATTCAGGTAGCACTTAATATTTGTCCAGTGCCTAGAAACCAGTACCTTACATATCTGTCAAACTTTACAGCTGTTTTCAGGACAAGGGGTAGTTCAGAACCAGTTACTCTTTAATGACCTGAGGTAGCATTCCCCTCATTTAAGTAACTATTGATGACTGTACAATCAATACATCCTGCTAAATGTTATTTTTTCGGCTTTCAATACATATGGCAACTTTCTATGTGTTCAGTACACGATGTCCCATGTTGGCTTAGCTCAAATTCAAAATCTGAGTGCACAAATAAACTCATTCATTCTCCCTTCAAACCTCTATTTTTTGTGTCAGAAAATAGCATCACAACTTACTCATACTTCTAAGATAAATACATGAACATTCAGTCCAAAACTCAACCTTTCATTCATCCTTGAGCTTGACAGGAAAAGGTCCCTCTCTCCATATTGTCCACATCAGGACCCATGGAACCTATGAAATCACTACCTTACATGGCAAAAGAGGTTTTCCAGATGTAACATAGGTAAGGCTTTTGAGATGAGAAGATTATCCTGATGGGTACAATACAATCAAAGAGTCCTTATAAGAGGCAGGCAGTATCATAAAGCAGAAGCCAGAGAAAGAGGGTTTTGAAGATGCTACAATGTTGCTTTGAAGATGCAAGAAGGGGCCATGAGCATCTAGAGCCATCTAAAAACCACAAAGGGCAAGTCAATGGATTCTCCCTTACAGCCTCCACAAGAACAAAGTCCTCTGTCACTTTGAGTTGAACCAAGTGAAACAGATTTCAGACGGATCCCCCAAATTCTAAGATAATAAATTTGTGTTATTTTTTAATATAATTTATTCTCAATTTGGTTTCCATATAATACCCAGTGCTCATCCTAACAGGTGCCTTCCTCAATGCCCATTACCCACTTTCCCCTCTCTGCCATCCCCTAAATTGTGTTATATTAACTTACCAAGTCTCTGCCAATTTGTTACAGGAGTAATAGGAAACTGATACAAGGATCACTACCCTGCGGAAACAATCTCATTCTGCTAATTCCTTGTCATTCCTTATCCAGTGCCACCTATTATGCACACCTCCTCTCCAGACCTACTTGACCAGCCTCTAGGCTTCTAGCCATCAATTTACCCTGCAGCAACCATACCTAACTAGTCTCCTCATATTTAACTTAAAGACGGTGTTAGAGTGGTATTCCTAAAATATCCATTATATAATATATGTTATATATTATAACTCATTTTTTATATTCCTTGTTTAAAACTCTCCAATGGGTTCTAGTACTTTCAAGATAGTTTCAAATGTTTTAAGCTGAGCATACAGGGACCTTCATATTCACACTGGTTTCTGTTGTCTGGTTTCATGGTCTACTATATATTCCTAGTACTCAGTTCTTCATCTGCTGGAGTCCCAGGGATGTCCCATCTCATAATGTGCCCACAAATGTGCTGTTTCCCTCTCCCCTTCTCTATCTAGGACTTTTAATAAATACCCATTGAGTAAACAACTGAATATAATTTCCCTATCATCATGAATACCAGATTAACCTTATGACTTTTATATTGAGATTGATGCACTCCAAAAATGTATCTGCTGTCTTGAGCCACATTTAGTACTTCTTTACAGAGGGCAAAAATCATCACTTTCCCATGCTGTTCTCTACTCAACCTTCTAATGCCTATTTTCACTGGTTAAGAAGAGTTTATTTTCCAAATGAAACAAATGATAGTATACTCTTCTTTCAAAGCAGTGTCCATTTGCAGGCCTACTTAGGAAATATTTATTACCTTAACTAAGTGCCTGCCCACTGCCTCACATACTAATTTCACTTAAGCCCATTCAGAAATGCAGCTGTTTGTTCTTTCATTAAAATCTGAAAAAATCTAACAATGTCATTTTCTTTAAAACTCTATCCTCGAAGCTCCTATGTTGTACATCATACCTAGAAAGGCAAACAATTATGACATTGTCTAATTATAAAACTATGTACAGAGAAGAGGGATACGTAATTCAGACTGGGATCAGGAGAGCAGGAAGGAATGTGGGGAAGACTCCATGAAGCAGTAATACTTGAGTTTATAATTAAGGAAAAAAATGCAAGGACAAGCATAACAAAGGGGGTTTGAATAAATGAATATATAAAAATGTTAAGTTCTGACATGCATGTCATGGACCTGCCCATAGGTTAATTTCACTAGAACAGGAGAGAGTGTGTACAGGGATGGAGAGGGGAGATGGGTAGTCTGGGTAAATAAGAAGCTAGTGAAATAGGTGGACATTTGGAAAGGCCCCGTGAATGTATGCAACTGTATCTTGTGGACAATGAGGATGGTTTTTCACAGAGGTGTGGGGTGATTAAATTTATCCTGTAGGTAATAACTTGTCAGCAGAATTTGAGTGGATGAGAGCAAGAGAACTTCCACAGCAACGAGAACAGGGAAAATCTCTTAAGATTTTATAGGCATGGAAATGAGACAATAATGGGATTATGACAGAGAGGTGTGGCACTAAGACTGAAAAGCTAGATCACAGTGGAGTAATATTTAAGAATTAATATAGTACCTGTCATTGCAAAAACATGGGCTTTGGATAGGGATATAGATATAATCTCAGCTCAGCTTCTTATTACAATCGTTATTTAAGCAAACTAATGAATCTTTATGGATTCAGGCAAGGATAATAATATCTACTTCATCCGTGGAATCAGATATATCATAGAAAAAGGAATATGCACAGTTTGTGACTGACCATAGGTGCTCTGTAGCTAAAAAATGTTTGAAATTGGAATCTATCAATTATAGGGTTTGGCCACTGATTAGATGTACGAAGTTTGAAAGTAGTAAGAAAGTAAGATGAATCTAAGCTTTTCAGCATACGTTCCTAAATGATTTCTGATCACATGTCCTAAGAGAGGCAATGAGAAAGACAAATACCAATTTTGGTGAGCAAAAATGTCTTTAAATAGATTTCGAGCTTCACTAACTGAAACAGTAATGGTATGAAAAGCACAGCCAATCCTTCCAGTTTTTCTTGATCACTGCCTTTTTACAAGCTTGCATTTATTTTTGCGTAGCAATGCATAGCAGCCAAGAATACAGACTCAGGAGTCAGGATGCCTGGGTTAAAACCCCAGTTCTCTTGTTTCCCAGCAGCGTGATCTTGGACAAGCAATTACACTTCTCCGTGTCTATTCCTTTATTTATAAACCCTTAGAGAATGATTGTGAAAATTAAGGAATATTTTTCAAGAGCTTCAAACAGCATCTCCTCACTCTAAGAAACGCAGACATGCAAGGCATTTTCTTTATATTTTGATTAGTTGTTTAGTATCCTTATAAGGGAAGTTTCCTCAACCCACTTTCTCCTGTTACATATCTAATTCTCCTGATAAACTAAGCAAACACTTAGTTAGGAACTCAGAAGTCCGTGGCATTCACTGCATATGACAGGTCAAGAACCGTGATCATTTGACAAAGCAAACTTTGTATTTGATGCATGTAGAGCACCGCATGTTTGCTGTGGGGGTATTAAAGAATTCTACACTGGAGAAATGAAGTTCCACATGCATTGCAGATTTACAAGATAAAAGTTGTTGAGATTTACAACTGCTAGAAGCCTCAAAACAAATGTTCTTCTCCAGGAAGCTGTTATTTTTTCCTTTCCTTTATTAGAAATACCTAATAAAGAGAAATCCGTATATGCCTAAATCAAAATGTCAATATTTTAACATAGATCTGTGGATGTTAAATTCTGGCATGGAAGCAGTTATATAAATTTTTCAACACCTAAATATATCTCTTAACTTTGGGTAAATCCAGTTGCATTAATGAGGAGAGTTTTATGTTTTGAAAAATTATGATGGCCAGTAGTAGGAAGCCTATAATTTACTGCTTTACAGAATATAACTTTAAAAAAATACCTCCTACTATAGTTTATGCAGAGAAATAACAGATTTGGAGGTCAATTCTGTAATTTATGATAAGAGAATAAATGACTTACTATCAGAAGATTTCCTATTTTGATTCTGCGCATACATTCTCTAGACAACAGGACAGAATTATAGTTCAGCTAGAGCTATGCCTAATTATGGCTCTCAGTCAGCATCTCCATATTTTAACCAATGGAGTGACCTGTAATTGGGTCTACGTGCCAGCCCTAACATGGCTGACACAGTGAATTTCCCAAATATGTCCAATGAACCTCACCAGATTCTCTACAGCCTATTTCGCAAGTAATATTACATTTAATATTTTTCCTGTATCAATCAAAATTACCACCAGTACAATAATTTAGGACAATTTACTTACAATGGCAGCTTTTACTTTCTAGATATTAAAAAACAAAAACAGGGGCACCTGGGTGGCTCAGTC
This sequence comes from Hyaena hyaena, assembly GCF_003009895.1. Taxonomy (NCBI): domain Eukaryota; kingdom Metazoa; phylum Chordata; class Mammalia; order Carnivora; family Hyaenidae; genus Hyaena; species Hyaena hyaena. The sequence goes on along the minus strand of NW_024081259.1, from coordinate 1,160,229 downwards.
GGTTGAGCATCAGACTTCAGCTCAGGTCATGATCTTGGTTTCATGGGTTTGAGCCCCGCAACTGGCTAGCTGCTGCAGGCCTGTCAGCCCGTTTGGGATCCTCTGTCCCCCTCATCTGACCCTCCCCAACTTGTACTCTCCCAAAAATAAATATTTAAATATATATAACAAAAACAAGGTTTTAAAAAACTTGAAGTTAGTTAGCATATATTAGTTTCAGGAGTAGAGATTCAGTGATTCGTCACTTACATACAATACCCAGTGCTCATCCAAACTAGTACCCTCCTTAATGCCCATCACCCATCTGGCCCATCCCCCTCCCATCTCTCCTCCAGCAACTCTCAGTTCATTCACTGTGTTTAGGAGTTTCTTCTGGTTTGCTTTCCTCACTGTTTTTATCTTATTTTATTTTCCCTTCCCTTACCCCTGTGTTCATCAAAACCAGATATGTTTCAAAATGGGTAACGAACACCCCTGTGTCCTGCTCAGATAAAAGGATGGGTTTCTCAGATTTTTTTCAAATGTGATTTTATAGAGAGGAAAGCTACCATAATAGATAAGGTGACTTTTTCCTCCTTCCATCCCATTGTCTCCCATCCTCTAAGGGTCACTTAAGTAATAAATTGTGTATGAAAACTTCTAGACCAGTTTAATAACTGTGAGACATATGTACACACACACATACACACACACAAATATATTCAACATAGCTTGAAAATTTAAAAAGTGTTATGTAAATTCTATTACAATGTGTACATTATTCTACCATTGGGTTTTCTTTTCATGTCGACACTGTTTTTGACAACTATTCAAACTGTGAAATTGATCCAATTCATTCATTTCAATTGTGGCAATTCTAAAAACTTGGTACAGCTTATGAGGGACTGATGATTTGGTGGATAGTGTATTTCCCAGGTGAAAGCAAGGGGGCCAGAGAATGTAGCACAGAATTTTTCTGCTTCTGGAAGTAAAGAACTGCCAACCACCACTGTTTTACTCCATGATTTTATGAGTAACACAGACATACTTCTAAATTCTCTGTACCACTGATTTTTCTATAACCAATTTAGTATAGCACAATTTTGACTACCTGGCTTTATAAAAAGTGTTGATATTTGGAAATCAATCTCCCCTTCCTTGTTTTTTAATATATTTTTGGCTATTTTTGGACATTTATACTTCTATATAAATGGATTTTTAAAAATTTTATAACCTTTATTAATTTTTGAGAGAGAGAGAGAAAGAATGGAGAAGGGGCAGAGAGAAAGGAAGACACAATCTGAAGCAGGTTCCAGGCTCTGAGCTGTCAGCACAGACCCCAATGTGGGACCTGAACCCATAGGTTGTGAGATCATGACCTGAGCTTAAGTCAGACACCTAACTTACTGAGCCACCCAGGCGCCCCTATACTTTTATATAATTTTCTTACAAAATTTGTTAATTCCTATGAGTGCTTGTTGGAACTTTGACTAGAATAATGCTATCTTTAAGACAGTGAGTTTTCCCATCAATCAAAATACTATAGTTTCCTTTAATTTAGGATTTATTTTGTGTCTTTCAACAATATATTTTTATATAAAGCCTTTACACTTCTTTATTTAAACATTTCTATAAACCATAAATCTCTTGTTTCTTCAGTGAGCCTGTTTGTAATATTTTTTATTGTATGAACATCTTATATATATTAAACAATTTTAATGTTTTAAGATTTGTTAATTACACACACACACACACACACACCAAACCCTAAGTGCAAAAACTTAGGCTGCTCCACCAAAAAGCTTTCAAGATTGAATTTTATTTCTAATTGAGCACATCTGAATTACTGAGAAGCAATACATCAGTATTCAATATGTTACCTTCATTAGGATAAAAATTATTTATGGATTATTTTGATTATACTAATATTTTAATCCTTAAAAATGTAGCTCCTACTAAAATGTGGCTGTATTGCACTTAATGTATTTATTATGTGTGCATATATTTTATATATTTATCATATCTTGTATCCAGGAATTACTTGTTGGGAGAACATCTAATCAAAAATAAAAATAACGGAAAAACCAATGTAAAATTTCTAATGCCGCGACTGCTGATATTAAGGGCAATTGGCTTTATGGGGCTTGTCGGTGACTTCTAAGTCACCGACAAGCCCCATATTCACATCCTTCAAACCACCTAAAACATGCAGACATCCATGTCCAATATCTACCTCAACTACAGTGAACAAAAGACAGTTTTACCATTTAAGAACATGAACAAAGTATTTATAAGTTTGCCAACGAATAATCTCCCTTAATATTTAGCCAATCAATAAGGATTTTCAAGTCAACTAATGGAGTAAACTGTCGTTGTAGCTTCCCATGAAGTTGTGAATTTCTAACAAGAGCAAATTGACTTCAGGACTCCTTTGCAAATTTACTACACACACACACACACACACACACACACACAGCTGAATATAATAACTGCAGGGACTGAGGGGTTAGTTATCTCAGAGAATTTTCTTGACACTGTCATTTTGAAAACAATTGCTGGAAAGATACTATCTGTATTTGTGGAGAGGTGATATTTACATGGTCTGTGTCTTGGATTGAAGCACAGTATGAAATTCAAACTGGTACAGATGAAGGTTTTAGTTTATTTTACAAATTTTAAGAACTCAGGGTTAATACACAGGCATAACAATGACCAAATATCAACTATCCCTCTTCAAGAGGATCATTAATTATATCCTTTCATATTTTTTCCATATGGTGGCCAAAGTCCCTTACGTTAGATTGGAGTGTATTTTTGATTTATGCTTTCCCCTCTTGGTAAAAGCCTCTTAGCAAATAAAGATGACAGAACAAGTAATCTGTTGGAAAATAAAGAGAAAGAAATGACAGAATAAATGAATGGAAAGATGAAAAAAATAACTCTTTGAGAGCATCTCTTCTATGCCTAGGAAGTTCATCAATCCTGAAACCAAGGCTACAATATTACTTTTGCTGAAGAGAAAACTAAGGCCTTAAATTAACATTCTCAAGTCCTCACAAATGTGAGGGATAGGGTAAGGAATTAAAACCAAATCTCTTTAGCTCTAGGATCCACGTTTACCCAATTTTAATAGTTTTTTTTTTAATAGAACCCTATTGCTAATGGCTCTAGGTGTGTTTTATAAATTCTGGGGGGCATTTTCAGTTGTCACATGCTTCTGAGTCATTGCTGGCATTGAATGGGGAGTGCTCTTGGACAGTGTCTAGACATCTCCCAATATTAAGGCAATTGTACACAATAAAAACACAGCCTGTACGTTCTGTCACTTGAAAATTTCCCAAGAGAGTACCACAGAAAAACATGTTTATATAATTTTATACAACTTGAGCCTAACTCTGTTTTCCAGTTAAGCAGAAATATTTAAAGTTTTAATATCCTGAATTTCCCTGAAATGCAACTTCTGAGTAACTCAGGGGGAAGATTAGAAATTGTTTTGTTGGGGGCCATCTGGGTGGCTTGACTGATCTAATGTCTGACTCTTGATTTTGACTCAGGTCATGAGCTCATAGTCATGAGATCCAGCCCTGAGTAGAGCTCCTCACTGAACATGGAGCCTGCTTACGAGATTCTCTCTCCTTCTGTGCCTACCCTGCTGAATCTCTCTCTCTGTCTTTCTCTCAAAAATTTTTTTTTGTTTTGTTTGTAAATTTCCCAAGAGCTATTCACCATTTCAAAACTCTCTTAATTCATGACACTGCTGTCCATGGTATTTAAGTTGACAGAATAAGTTAAGTAATGTGTATCAGTCTATAATTACAGTTGACAGTCATATTTTTATTTGGTCCTCATATTAAAATGTCAACTATAAAGAAAACAAATCAAAATTCCCCACTGATTCTTATTTTCCTTTTCCTAAATGAAACCTCTCTTCATTACACAAGGTTTGCAAGTATCTACGCTTCATTTCTATATCAACTAGTATATTTAATCCTACATATTTTAATAAGGAAACATTAATTTATTATGAGTTATTTTCTTTATATTTTAATTAGACAGACCACTGTGTTGAAAATTTAAGCTGATCTGTGAAGGTTGGTCCAAGTAGTAGGAATGTCATTGAGGACATCTAAGTTGGTTCATTTTTTTTTAATATTTATTTTTGAGAGAGAGTGAGAAGGGAAGGGACAGGAAGAGGGAGTCAAAGAATTCGAAGCAGGCTCCAGGCTCTGAGCTATCAGCACAGAGCCTTACACAGGGCTCAAACTCATGAACCTGTGAGATCTCTGCCTGAGCCAAAGTTGGACGCTTAACCTACTGAGCCACTCAGGTGCCCCCTCACAAGTTGGTTCTTAAGGGGTTAAGAATTAATGCTTTATACCATGATGTAAAATTTGATGTGATCTATGTTAAAAATTTTCTAGGCTTAAAAGTAGGCTTAAGTATAGAACACAAGTTAAAAAATGTCTGGCCATAAGCACCAGAGTGGCTTGGGTGTTAGGAATGATTTTCAACAACTATTTGATCTTCCCTGCATTGTTAAATAGCTTAAAGGATTTTTTTTGTTTGTTGGGTTTTTGAGAGAATAAGAGAGCACATGTGAGTGGGCACAAGCAGGGGAGAGGGGTGGAGGGAGAGCAAGAAAGATTAGTAAGTAGGCTCCATGCTCTGCTTGAAGCCCAAAATGGGACTCGATCCCACAACCGAGGGATCATGGCTTAAGGCAAAATCGAGAGTGTGATGGCAAACTGAATGAGCCTCTCAAGAGCCCCTAAATATAAGATTTGAAGATTCATACCCAGTGAAGCCTATTCCTTGAACTGAAATTAAGGAATATCATTTCCTTAGTGATAACTGTGGACAATTTCTTACCAGTGACATACAAAGGTAAAATTGTTGTAGGCTCCTGGGAAAGTCCTTTTTCTTTTCTTTTCTTTTCTTTTCTTTTCTTAAACATTTATTTATTTTTGAGAGACAGAGCACAAGCTGGGGAGGGGCAGGGAGAAAAGGAGACACAGAATCCAAAGCAGGCTCCAGTCTCCAAGCTGTCAGCACAGAACCCAATGCAGGGCTTGAATCCATGGACCATGAGATCATGACCTGAGCCGAAGTTGGATGCTTATCAGACTGAGCCACCCAGGCACCCCTACATCCTTTCTTTTTTTTATTTTTTATTTTTTTACTATTATTATTTTTTTAACGTTTTTATTTATTTCTAGGAGACAGAGAGAGAGAGAGAGAGACAGCGTGAGCAGGGGAGGGTCAGAGAGAGAGGGAGTCACAGACTCTGAAACAGGCTCCAGGCACTGAGCTGGCAGTCAGCACAGAGCCCGACGTGGGGCTCGAACCCATGAACTGTGAGATCATGACCTAAGCGAAAGTCGGACGTTTAACCAACTAAGCCACCCAGGCGCCCCCCCCCCCCCTACATTCTTTCTTATTCTTACATAGAGAACTGAGAAACCACTCTAGGGCCAGACAAAGAAGGTATACACCAGTGCATGTACGCAGCCATACAACAAAATCCTTGAGCTGGTAGTAGTATTTCATAAAATAAAATATACCCCTGTAGCTGGAATTCAGATAAGAGAAAGAATCTTTCCAGCACCTAAGAGTTTCCTGAGTGGCTCTTCCCAGTTACTACTCTCACAAAGGAAACCATTACCCTGTCTTCTAACACACTAGACGACTATTCCCATAGTTTCATAATTGCACTGCAAGTACACTGTGTTAGTTTGCTTTCTCTCAATTTTTAAAGTAAAATTCATCCATGATTTGTACGCAGCAACTGTTCAGTAGTTTCCGTTGTTACATGTCATTACAGTTATTTACCCAAGCTACTGTTGACAGACATTTGTTTTTTTCTTCAGTGTTTTTTTTAAGTTTATTTATTTTGAGGGCGGGGGGGGGGGGAAGAAATCCCAAGAAGGCTCCACACCATCAGCAGAGTCTGACATGGGGCTTGAACTCATAAACTATGAGATCATGACCTGAGCTGAAATCAAGAGTCAGATGCTTAATAGACTAAGCCACCCAGGCACCCCATATTTTTCAATTTGGAATTATTAGGGGAAGGGCTGCTGTGAGGATTCTATGATGAACTTAGGAAAGCATACTTGCAGAGTATATACCTCAGAAGGGACTTGGTAGGACACAGAGAATTCACATGCTTGGTTTTGTGAAATACCACTATAGGGTTTCTCAAAATATTTGTACAAATTTATACTTCTACCAGCAGGGTATGAAGTTTCTAATTCCACATTGTCACCAACATTTGGATTTGTCAGGTTTTTTTTAAAACATATTCACTCTAATAGATTCTTATTTGTATCTTACTATGAGTTTCATTTATATTTTCCTAATGAATAATGAGGAAAAACACATTTTGTGTCTTTTGGTCTCATAGATATCTCCTTTTGTAATGCTCAAATCTTCTATTTTTCTATTTGTGTGGATGTGTTTTCCTAACTGATTTGTAGGAATTTTTGTATATTCTTGATATTAGTCCTTTGTCAGCTATACATAGTCCAAATGTTGTTTTTATAAAACAAGTTTAAAAAAATTTATTGTTTATTTTTGAAAGAGAGAGAAACAGAGTGTGAGCAAGGGAGGGGCAGAGAGAGAGGGAGACACAGAATCTGAAGCAGGTTCCAGGCTCTGAGGTGTCAGCACAGAGGTCAACACAGGGCTTGAACCCAGGAACCATGAGACCATGACCTGAGCCGATGTTGGATGCCTAACTGACTGAGCTACCCAGGTGCCCCCCATATGACAAATATTTTTGATCCTGATGTCATTGTTGAAACACTGGGTTTAGCATTTTGGTGCTATAAATGTTTAACAACTCACCCTGTGTGGATAAAAGATGCCCTGATTTATAATGTCCACTGATTTCTGTCGTGTAAATGCACCCACCATGCAGCCAATTCAAGGTCCAATGTCAATGAACACAGAGTTGCAGTAGATTAACATTATACAGTTTTTCCAACATAGAAATAAAAAAGATGGAAATAACCTCACGAGAATTAATAAGAGTAAAATAATTAGAAAGTGATGTGTTTTGAGTACTTGTCACTTTTAATTTTTAATATACTTTATTTTTCATTAGCGAATATAACTTGATCTTTTTAACAATGACTCTGTTTAATAGCCGGTTTCCAAAATTCCTGAAAATTACTTCTCACAAGGCAGTACATGCCAGCGCCAGCACAGTGCTGGGATCTAGTAATCTTGAAGCCACCATTCCTAGGAACTTTCTCTTAAGTGGACAAGCCCAACTTTAAAAAAAAATTTTTTTTTTGAGAGACAGAGGCAGAGCACTAGTGGGGGAGGGGCAGAGACAGAGGAAGAGAGAGAAACCCAAGAGCCCGATGTGGGATTCAATCTTACAAACTGTGAAATCATGACCTGAGCCAAAATAAACCAGATTTTGGAGGCTTACCTGACTGAGCCATCCAGGCACCTCTCTTATTCTGTTCTAGTTCATTTGCTTGTATCAGATGCAAGTCTCAGTATAGTACTATTAAGTACATAGCATCTCTGTACCACCTGCTTCTCTCCTTTTCTGCCAATGGACAACACCCTGGTAAATGACTCAAGCTGGAATTAGATTACATCATTTTATTTTTATTAATTTACCTGGATGTAATAATCTTCTATTTATTAAAAATAGGAACTTCACATCTATGATAGTAATATAACATTTCCCTTTTCAAATAAAGGACTGAGTATAAAAATGAGCCAATTTCATGAAATTTCAATACTAGTATGAGAGTTTATAGTTGCATATGGTAAAAATTTTATTGGAATACACAACTAAGTGAAGTTTAAGAAGTTCAGATCATGAAATCTGTCTCAAATAAGAACAATGGTACAGAGTCACTTCTTGGAGAAAACCCAGAAGGATTAACTAATAAAGCATATTGATTCTGTAGAGCTGAAGAGAGATTGTGAGGACAGAATATCTGTGGAATTTCCACATCAGGAGGCTTTAGTATCACCCCCTAATTAGTCGAGGGAAATTTCCTGGAGGAAGTTGGCTTCAAGAGTGCTCTGACAGATCCAGTGACCCCAATAGGTTCTGGAAAGATTTGCAAACAGAATGTTACCTGTCCACTGCTGTGTCATTTGAAATGCTTAGCTACGTTACATTTCCAATAAAATGTATAAAACTGTCTCATATTTTAAATGTATGTGCGGTATGTTTTATTGAGCATATCTAACAAGTATGTGGGAAAATATTGGATTCATTTCCATGAGGAAAACACAATGCCAACTTTCCCAATCTACACTGTAATTACGGCATAGCGATAGGATTAGGACTGTGGGGGATGTGTTAACTGTCTGAATTTCATAAGTAAATTCCTCCCAGAATGGAATCCTCTGGTGCATCTGTTATGTATTTAGGCTTTTAAAAAATGTAGTTTAGTGTGAGCCAAGCAGGTGTGCAGTTCTCTCACCCATGAGATCACATAAAATGAAAAGTTCATGACTGTCCACAGGCGCAGAACCAGGATCAAGGCAAGGTGCAGCCCTTCACTCATGCCAGAGGAGTTTCAAATCTCTGGGTCTCCTGGGAAATTTCTAAGTGGACTAGAAAACTTGGAACAAAAGTGCACAATTTGGCTGAACAGTTATTTCTGCTTTTGTCTAGTACTTAGACATTGAAATCTAAGTCACGGCAATGATTTTGATTCTCAACAGGGAGATAAATGCACCAAAGAGTGACTGACAGTCATTTAGTGTGTGTGTGTGTGTGTGTGTGTGTGTGTATACCACAGATGTGTGAGCTCAACTCAGTTTTGTTTAATGGAATAGCTGAATAGCTTCATTCCCCTCAAATATCCTCTTTTCCATCACACTTTCTGTTCTAAAATCACATTGTATGTTTTTCACTGAAGTTGAGCTCTTGTTTCTCTTCTTCCTCTCCTGTCTTGAGTTTCTAACTCAGCCATTTACTTATAAATGTCAGTTCCATCATCATGAACTGGGGCTTCCTAAGAGAGTTTGGGTTCCCATTGGAGTACAGCAAGAAGAACACTCTACTAAATTTTGAAATTTCATGCTGCTTTTTCTTCCTCTTTTTCCCCCATTAGTATTCCCCATCTCCAATGTGAAATGTCCAGGCTGACAGTATAGTTAGAGAAGGGAATGTGTCTGAGTTTCCAAACCTACACCTACAAAAAAGAAAATGCTTCTGAGAACATAGGAGTGAAACAATCGACCACCACCACCTCGCCAGACATGGTAATGACCTCCATAAGCAGCAGAAAATAGCTACTTAGGGGGTTGGAGAGTTGGTGTCAGAGTATGGAGGGAATAGAGGTCATTCCTCTACTATCAGAGGTCTGCTCTCCTCTGTTCAGATTCCTTTTTAGGTTGTTATCTGTGGGATACATCCTTGCATGATGCCTGATTTTTGCTGATAAAGGAGAGCAAGGTCTATTTAAATTATTTTACCATATGAAAGCTATTAGATGCAGAATCGCTTTGTGACTTTTGAAGCGCTAAACTTAACTGTTGAAGGCATGGTAGGAAACACTAAAATTGGTTGTTCTGTTGCTCCAACTCAGCATGATCTACAGCTGGTTTGCCTTCTTGCTAACAGCTATGTGTGGGATGAACACCACCCCATTTGCTTTTATTCTCCTGCCACTGTTGGCTCATTAGGCTTCCTGTAGGTTAAATAGCAGTCTCTGATTTACTGAGGCAGCAGATAAGTAAACACCTTCCATTACACCACCTCTCTGGGCACTTTCCAGCCATCTGTAAAGGAGTCCCTTAACCGGTGACTCATACAGCCACATCTGGGGAAGACCTCGGTCAAAGTATAACAGCGCATAATCATCACAGGGCAAAGGCACTTGGAAATGGGGACAAGAACTAAAGAGAAATATCACATTTCATATTTTCATAGAAATTAAAAGTAGGCACTGATGGTTAAAACCAGAGCTGGTTGCCACCATATTTCCCAAGCCGGTGGGAAACAGTAATTGATCTCTGGCATCTCACATATGATCTGTTGTAACGAAGAGAGCAGTGCTAACTAGTGATTCTGTGCTAATAGACATCATTTGTCCAGAGGTGATGCTCCACAGATTTTTCTGTAGGCTTCATGGATTTTCCTGTAGTTCTGGTTTCAGAACCAGTAGTTCAAAATTACAGACATATTCGTGTTCCATTGTTAGAGATGAAAAGGAATTTCAGAGACCATGCTCTTCTCTGGCCTCTCAATGGGCTGAGCATTTGTTATTATACCAATTGGAAAGAATAATAATAATAGTTATCATTTAATGATTATTTTGATCACCAGAAAAACACATCTTTAAAAATTTTTTTTTTATGTTTTATTAATGTTTTTGAGAGACAGAGTTTGAGTGGGGTAGGGCAGAGAGCAAGGGAGATACAGGATGGGAAAGTCTCCAGGCTCCGAACTGCCAGCACAGAGTCTGACATGGGGCTTGAACTCACGAGCCATGAGATCCTGATCTGTGCTGAAATTGGATGCTTAACCGAATAAGCCACCCAGGTGCCCCAGAAAAACACATCTTTAAATTGTTTTTTAGTGTTTTTACTTACTTTTGAGAGAGAGAGACAGACAGAGAGAGCAAGGGAGGGGCAGAGAGTCAGAGGGAGACAAAGAATCTGAAGCAAGCTCAGGGATCTGAGCTGTCAGCATGGAGCTCACCTTGGGGCTCAAATTCAGGAGCTGTGAGATCATGACGTGAGCTGAAGTTGGACTCTTAACCAACTGAGCCATCCAGGTGCTCCCCCTCCTACATTTTTGATGTTTTTAAAATGTTGTTAAAGAAACAAACCTTTAGTGTTTATTTAGGACTAGACTCTCTGTGCATTGATTTAAATGCAGTCTTTAACCTTAGAATTAACAAACATCTAAGAAGCAGAGAGACATTCAAGAAAATATAAAAGCCATGGGGGCACCTGGGTGGCTTAGTCGGTTGAGCATCCGACTTTCGCTTAGGTCATGATCTCGCGGTTGGTGGGTTTGAGCCATGCGTCGGGCTCTGTGCTGACTGCCAGCTCAGAGCCTGGAGCCTGTTTCAGAGTCTGTGTCTCCCTCTCTCTCTGACCCTCCCCTGCCCATGCTGTCTCTCTTTCTCTCTCCTAGAAATAAATAAAAATATTTTAAAAAAAAGAAAAAATATAAAAGCCATGGAAATCAAGAGCAGAAAACATAAATATGGTGTCCATTCTTAATGGAAAGTTTGATTTTAAATAATACTTTTTCAAAACAATTTAAACACCAGAAGCTATTAGCTTTGTGTTCAAAGCTATATTTGTTAGCATTTTCTCCTTATTTTATTCTTCATTCTTAAATTGAGATAGTCAGAATGAAATCTAAACAGCAATAAACAATCCTGTCCAATATGGATTTTAAGGTAGGATAGGAACAGGAGACACACGGAGAAAAGTGATCAGAAAGCAGACAATTCGTGCAGGTTAGAGAGGAAAGTTGCATGAAAACTAAGACGACATATCAAGGTATTAAAAAGTAAATTAATTCTGATGTCTTTACTTTTCTTCATTGGAGGCTGGAATGATTCCTGATGAGAAGAGACAGACAGATCTAGAGAAAGGATGATGGGGTGGGTGGGGAGATTGTTGGAAAAACAGACAAGTACAAGCGACAAGATCTAGACAGAAGAGCCTAGAAGAGGGGAAGAAGGAGAGTATGCTTCATCTTAAACCACACAGCTGTTGGATTTTACAGTGAGCTTGAAGGAAAGTGCTCAGTAAAAATAACTGGATATGGAAGACAAAATGCCTTTTGTATCTCGCCTGGTTGCCATTACTCTATAGCGCTTTGGAAGAAAAATACTGTGTAAATTTACTAAATAAATAAAGCTCTGGCAACGTATTTAAATTGTGTTGAAAACCAAAGCACTTCAGGATGCCGAGTAGTATTAAGTCAATAAAGTGAACTTTACCGCATAGAAATATATTCTATTCACATCGGTCATTACCCAAACTTCACAATGATATTCTGATTAATAGTGCATGGAGTAGATCTCCCAGATGCCAGCCAGATGTTCAAAGAAAACTAATGTTGTTTGACTTAAAGAGAAAAGTATAAATCATATGCACTCTGACACACATAATGGAACAAATGGAAAGCATCCCATGTGAATTCCATACTGATTTCATAATTCTATTTAGATTAAAGATGAGAGAGAGAAGGCTATATAATTTCTAGGCCCACAAAGAATATAAAAGAGGGAAACAATACTATTTAAGCATAGTCAGTGAGCCTCAATGGTTAAATATATCTGTAAAAATATTTTTTGTATTTTTTCTTTCATCCTAAAAGACAATGATTTTTTGCAACACATTATTGCTTGAAGAAAACTCCAGAAGTGAAGATTATCATGTAGGGAATAAGAAGAAGAAGAAAAAAATCAGTTTCCAGTGAAGCAAATTATGGACCCAAATGTGACAAAATACTTTCTAAAATTTAAATTATCAAAGGTTGTAAGGTCTGTCAGATATTGAGTATGGAAACACAATGTACCAAAATATATACTTGTAATGAATACTAAAACCTAGCAATGTTTCCCTTTTACTTACAGTTACTGCAAATGATTACTAAGATATCCCCTTTTTAAAATAAATCTTGGGGCACCTGGGTGGCTTTGCTCAGGTCATGATCTCACAGTTTAAGAGTTCGAGCCCCGTGTTGGGCTCTGTGCTGACAGCTAGGAGCCTGGAGCCTGCTTCAGATTCTGTGTCTCCTTCTCTCTCTATGCTCCTCCCCCACTCATTCTCTCTCTCTCTCTCTCTCTCTTTCAAAATTAAATAAACATGAAAAAATTTAAATCAATCTATAAATCTCACAATGATGGGCTTGGCTGGTGCTATGATCACTTACAGTTATTAGGTTATAATAAAAATACCTAAAAAGCTACCTGCTTTTATAAAAAAAAAAAGAGGTAGAATAAAAAGAATACTCTTTAAAAATATGTTTATTTATTTATTTATTTGGAGAGAGAGAGCGTGAGTGAGGAAGGGGGAGAGACAGAGAGGAAGAATCCCAAACTGGTTCCTACCATCAGTACCAAGCCCGACATGGAGCTCGATCCCCCCGAGCTCAATCCCCCAAGCAAGAGATCGTGCCCTGAGCCAAAATCAAGGGCATGATCAAAATCATGATCAATGCTTAACTGACTGAGACACCCAGGCATCCCTAAAAAGAATACTTTTAAGAAAAATAAATAGTGTTAGGCTAGTGCATTTTTAAATGACCATTGAGGTAAAAATAGATTGAGTGTCTGCCAATCCCCATGGTGTAAGTACTCCCAACATGGTCAAATTAATACTACTAACATTATGTCACTGAATGCAGAGTTGGGGTAAGATGTGCAAAATTGGCTCTCATGAGCACCAGCTCCAGTGCACTACAGAAGTATCATCCTATTTCCTCCTGGATTAGAGCTAACAATCTCCTGTTAATGGACAAGATTCTTCTAAGCCAGGCCAGCAGGCAGCAGCATGAGTTGGTAGCTGGAACCTATTTGCATCATACAGTGTGCTGTGGTTTGGTTCATTCTCTGACAGAGAATATGTATTTCAATCGTCATCATGAGGAAGTCTGTTACAGCATGCTAAAGAAAAATAAGAGGGGAAATATAGACAGGCCTCCATGATGGAAAATTTTTATCATCTGATCCAAAGAGTGGAATTTAGCAGTCTGACGTTTGGTTTGCAGCTAACTTGGTCAGGATCTGCTATTTTTTTTAAAATTACAAAAAATCATGTAAGGCATCTATTTTTCTATTATACATAGACAGATTTCACTGAGTTAGAGATAAAACACTACTCTGTTGTACTCTATTTTATCATATGCTGTGCTAGACTACTTTATATATAGTTATTTACTATGTCCCTAATATGACCTAAATTCTTGCATACAGTATGTGAGCTAAAATTATATATAGGATACTATCAGTCATTTTCTCCTAAAAACATAGAATGTTAATTATTACATAATATACACTGAAAAGAAACAGATCAGTTAGACTCTGGATTTAGAATGACACTTCAAAAACAGATTAAGTGACTATTTTGTATCTTTTTAAAAAAATTTTTAAATGTTTCTTTATTTTGAGAGACAGAGAGAGATAGAGCATGAATGGGGAGGAGCAGAGAAAGAGGGAGACAGAATCTGAAGCAGGCTCCAGGCTCTGAGCCATCAGCACAGAACCCGACGTGGGGCTCGAACCCATGAACTGTGAGATCATGACCTGAGCCGAAGACGGACGCTTAACCGACTGAGCCACCCAGGTGCCCCTATTTTGTATATTTCTTAATAAAATACGTAACAATTGGGGCACCTGGGTGGCTCAGTCAGTTAAGCGTCCAACTTTGGCTCACGTCATGGGCTCATGGTTCCTGAGTTCAAGCCCCATGTACAGCTCTGTGCTGACAGCTCAGGGCCTGGAGCCTGCTTGGGATTCTGTGTCTCCCTCTCTATCTCTGATCCTCCATCTCTGCCTCCATTCTCTGCCTCCATCTCTCTCTCAAAAATTAATAAAGATTTTTTAAATTTTTAAATAAATGAAATAAAATAAAATACATAACTACTTTTGTATGTAAGTGCAGAGAAACTAGCCTTAGCCCTAGAAGTTCTATTATAGTTTTCACTGAAATGTAAAACATCCTATCAGGTTGAATCTATTCAATGAAATGAGATTGCATTCCTATCATTTTCGTGGTACTTACTTGTTCAATGCATAGGTCATGGAATGAAATGCTATCTTAAAGAAAAAGAGCATTTTATTTTTAAGAGTAGCATGTCTCTTTAGTTTCTTAAACTAAGTCTCATGAAATATAAACCTCTCTCAGTTCTGCATATTGACTAACTTGTAAGCTAGACTCCCGATAACTGAGAAGCAAATACGGCTTGATCTCCAGTCATGTCTTTAGACAGGTATCATGGCTGTTTAGCATAACGCTAGACGTAACAGGTAAAAGAGAGGCAAACCAGTGTAAAATCTGGGATACTCATCATTTTCCTATAACTTCAGTTTCTCTTGCATAAACTCCTTAGGTTATGAGCTCCTTTTCTTCCTTGAGATTTATAACATTTCATAACACTGTATGAATTACAAATAAAGAAGTACTGTAGAGATGATAGAGTATTGATTTCCTAAGACTAGAAACATCAATCTCACTCACAACGACTTTCAGAAATAACCTGATTCTTTTATTTCTGGCCTGCTTAAATGTGAGTGAACTTGTGTCATGACCTCTCTTTATAACCGTTTGTGTATTTTCCTTCACAATACACAAGCGTTCCTTACTCTAAGGAAACCACCTGACCACCAGACACTGCATTATTACGATATTTCTCTTAACTGCCTTTGAAATTCCTGTTGGCTTGTGATCCAATATACTTTGCCAAAAAGTATAATAAATTCCAGAGGGAGAGTGTTTAGCTATGATACACATAGTTGACATAAAACTACTTGTGAATTTTATTTTCATAGTAACAAATTAAGTGGCAGAAGTAAATGATGAAGTGCAGATCAATAGTGAAGTGGATACTGAGCATGTAACTCCATAGGACAATGGCTCTGGGGGCTAAATAGAATGCTATGAGTTGGAGAGGCCACTGAAAAAGCTGTGAAGGACATAATTAATCCATGTATATCTTTTTACTTTTGAGTTGGGGGTTGGAGGGAGGGAGAGAAAACATGGGAACAAGGGAGGAACAGAGAGAGAGAGAGAACCTTAAGCAGGGTCCATAACCCAGCACAGAGCCCAATGCCAGGCCTGATCCCATCCATGAGCTCATGACCTGAGCTGAAATCAAGAGTCAGACCCTTAACTGAATGAACCACTCATGTATATCTTTAAAAGTATCTATGGTAGAATGTAGATATAAACAAAGGTCTAAGAGGTAGGGTAATAGATTTAGGGTTTGGCCCCTCAGTTACTTAATCATGGCAGAGGATTCCATTCCCCCTGACCCCAATGTTATTCTCTGGACCCACTGATTCTCTGATAATCTCCATGCATTGTATGAGGGATTCAGCTTTGTGGGATCTTTGCAGGGACACACTGAGAGGATCAATAACCTCTCTGCTCACATTTTCTAGAATTTTTATGACCTCAGAGTTCAGTATGTAAACTCAGTGCTTCTCAGATTACAAAACAGAAGTACAGTTAAGACTTTTCATGCTCCAGGGTTCACTCTACTGCTTTATTAAGATTTGATAAGAAGGGCATCTGGATGGCTCAGTCCATTAAGCATCCAACTTCAGCTCAGGTCATGATCTCACACTTTGTGGGTTCAAGCCCCATGTTGGGCTCTGTGCTGACAGCTCAGAGCCTGGAGCCTGATTTGGATTCTGTGTCTCTCTCTCTCTCTGCCCCTTCCCCATTCACACTCTGACTCTCTCTCTCTCAAAAATAAACATTAAAAAAATTTAAGACTTGATAAGAAATCCCATTTGTTAACTTTGAGACTATGTATACAAGGTTTCAGAAGCAGTGTGTCACATTGCTGACTCTTGTGCCACTGGTATTTTTGCGCATGGATAAGATACAACAGGGACAATTTGTCACTTTCAGATACCTCCTGACAGGAAAAATCGACTACAGTGCATATCCCCCTACCCCCAAGTGAAATTATTTTAACAAACTGCTTTAATAGAAAGTAATTGTAAACCATGAATGTTTACCACTTTTAGAGAATGTGTTTAATTTGACATGACCCTGGTTTCTCACTTCCTCAAGAGAACTAAGATTATCATGGGACACTGGGAACATTCAGAGAAGAAAACCAAATTCCACTACTTCATATGTTGCTCTGAATCTGTCAACTGGCTACTTAATGGATACTGAAAAATCTCTTGTGTACAACTTGGGTATTTGGGGAGTGACCTTGGGCTTATTCCCTAACCTTTCTAAGCCTCCACGTTTTTCTTTTTCTTTTTTTTTTTTTTTAATATTTTTATTTATTTCTAGGAGAGAGAGAGACAGCGTGAGCAGGGGAGGGTCAGAGAGAGAGGGAGATACAGACTCCGAAACAGGTTCCAGGCTCTGAGCTGGCAGTCAGCACAGAGACTGACACGGGGCTCGAATCCACGAACCGCGAGATCATGACCTAAGCGAAAGTCAGACGCCTAACCGACTAAGCCACCCAGGCGCCCCAGCCTCCACGTTTTTCATCCATACAATGTAACCATAAAAAGTATTTGCTCTATAACTTAACTATGACTATTGAATGAGATTAAGTGTATAAAGCACTTAGAATAGTTCCTGGAACACATATGCTCCCAGATGGATCTTGAGGATGACAAGAACCAATACACCAATACCCAAAATAAAGTCTGTATGATTTCCACATACAATGGGTGATCATGTGTGTTGATTCCCAGCATCATATTTCCTCTAGACAGTGTCTATTCTAATATACACAAAGACTTGAACTGGTATGTTGCCAAGTTGCAGCTCAACTGGTCATGCTAACGTGGCAAAACTAAATGTTTATACCAGCGAGCCCCTGACTCTAACAATTATAGTGGTAAATAAAAATACATGTTTCTCTGTATGTATTACTGCTAACTTAGAAAGCAATTATTTTATGTTTTCAATGGCAGGATTTGTCCAATTGCAGGTAATACAACCCCTTCTCCCAAACCCTTGAACATATTAAATGCCAAAAGCAGAGAGGAAATTGTGCTTCCAAAACAGTGGACATCTTGGCAATTTTCTGTGCTTTGCCATCCCCTCCCCAAACCTGGCCCTAACCCAAGGAAAAATTTAATGACGCAGCTCCAAATTGATAGTCAAATGAGGCAAAGGACCAAATTCATGCTCCCAATAGAGAACTAAAGTTTTGAAAAGGTTACAGGTGAATTATTTCACTCTCTATAGCTCTGCATTTCTGAAAACATATTTATTCTTTTCAACAGCAGCAGCTTGGGCCAGAACCTTAAAAGTTTCTTCAGGGATTTAGATGACCATGTACAAACATTTCCAACCAGACCAAGAGTCTCACTTTTTTTTTCCTCCAAGGCCCAAATGATACCCCCTGAGACAGCCAGCTGCTTTGATAGTTCTTATTCTTCAAGAAAGGACACAGTAATAAAGCCCTTTCTTCCCATTATAGTACTTCCTGCTCAAAGAGACACCTTCAAGTTTGTTAGCCTTAAAAATGGACTTGCCTTACATAATGGTCTCTATGGTTTTTATGTCCTGATTTTAGGCAATGTGTTTTATTTTAAAACCATTCTTGTCAGGGAAGAGAGAAGGCAACATATGGCACTAAAAAAAAAAAAAAAAAAAAAATCTCAGATTGGGTAAGCAGGTACACCTAAGCAATTATTAAATACAAGGTGCTATACCAAGAGTTATTAGGTAGAGTAGGAAGGAGTTTTGTGGCCCTAACCCAGGCTGCCTGATCTAGGGGTACCCCCCAAGAGGTATGGTTTTGCTATACTTCTGATAAAATATAAAATTCTATTAAAGCACATAAGGGGCGCCTGGGTGGCTCAATTGGTTTAGCATCATGATAAAGCTCAGGTGATGATCTCACAGATCATGAGTTCAAGCCCTGCATCAGGCTCTGTGCTGACAGCTCAGAGGCTGGAGCCTACCTCAGATTCTGAGTCTCCCTCTCTCTCTTCCCGTCCCCCACTCATTCTCTGTCTCCCTCCCTCAAAAATAAATACAAACATTTTTAAAAATAACAAAGGAGATGGATCACTGGTTACTTAATTTTTAGTCTGTTTTTATTTTAGAGCATCGTTCATCCTTCTTTTGTTCATTCATCAATTTTATATTTCAGGTCTCAGGTCCTTTCCTGAGCAGTGTATTTAAAGTTCCACTTCTTTTTTTTTTTTTTTTTTTT